>NW_018742737.1:0-25678 GCF_001683475.1 Chenopodium quinoa | reverse complement strand
GTTCAACGATGCTAATTGAATCAAATGAAAGTCAAACACATTCAAACAAATCTTTTTGAATCAAATGAAAGTCAAATGCATTCAACAGATCAAATTGAATCAAATAAAAGCCAACCACATTCAAACAAAGCTAATTAAATCCAATGGAAGGCAAACACATTCAAACAAAGCTATTTGAATCAAATGAAAGTCAAACACATTCAAACAATGCTATCTGAATCAAATGAAAGTCAAATGCATTCAAAAAAGATAATTAAATCAAACGAAAGTCAAACACATTTAGACAAAGCTAATTGCATCAAATGAAAGTCAAAAACATTCAAACAAAGCTAATTAAATCATATGAAAGTCAAATGCTTTCAAAAAAGCTAATTGAATCAAGTAAAAGTCCAAAGAATTCAAACAAAGCTTTTTGAATCAAATGATTGTCAAATGCATTCAACGAGGCTAATTGAATCATATGACAGTCAAACAAAACTTTTTGAATCAAATGATAGTCAAATGCATTCAACAAAGCAAATTGACTCAATGAAAGTTAACCACATTCAAGCAAAGCTAATTGAATCAAATGAAAGTCAAACACATTTAAACAAAGCTATTTGAACCAAATGAAAGTCAAACACATTCAAGAAATGCTATTTGAATCAAATGAAAGTCAAACGCATTCAAAAAAGGTATTTAAATCAAGTGAAATCATAAACATTCAAACAAAGCTTTTGAATCAAATGAAAGTCATATGCATTCAACAAAGCTAATTGATCAAATGAAAGTCAAATAACAAACCTAATTGAATCAAAAAGTCAATGGCATTCTAACAAACCTAATTGAATCAAATGAAAGTCAACCACATTCAAACAAAGCTAATTGAATCAAATGAAAGTTAATCACATTCAAACAAAGCTAATTTAAATCAAGTGAAATACAAACACATTCAAACAAAGCTTTTTGAATCCAAAGAAAGTCAAATGAGTTCAAAATAGCTAATTGAATCAAGTGAAAGTCAAACAAATTCAAACATAGCTTTTTGGATCAAATGATTGTCAAATGCATTCAACGATACTAATTGCATCAACTGAAAGTCAAACACATTCAAACAAATCTTTTTGAATCAAATGAAAGTCAAATGCATTCAACATATCAAATTGAATCAATTAAAAGTCAACCACATTCAAACAAAGCTAATTAAATCCAATGGAAGGCAAACACATTCAAACAAAGCTATTTGAATCAAATGAAAGTCAAACACATTCAAACAATGCTATCTGAATCAAATGAAAGTCAAATGCATTCAAAAAAGATAATTAAATCAAACGAAAGTCAAACACATTCAAACAAAGCTAATTGCATCAAATGAAAGTCAATAACATTCAAACAAAGCTTTTTGAATTAAATGAAAGTCAAATGCATTCAACAAAGCAAATTGATTCAAATGAAAGTCAATCACATTCAAACAAAGCTAATTTAATCAAATGAAAATCAAACACATTCAAACAAAGCTTTTTCAATCAAATGAAATTCAAATGCATTCAAAATAGCGATTTGAATCAAGTGAAAGTCAAACAAAGCTTTTTGAAACAAATGATTGTCAAATCCGTTCAACGATGCTAATTGAATCATATGAAAGTCAAGCACATTCAAACAAATCTTTTTGAATCAACTGAAAGTCAAATGCAATTAAAAAAAAGAAATTAAATCTAAAAGTCAATTACATTTAAACAAAGCTTTTTAAATCAAATGAAAGTTAAATGCATACAAAAAAGCTAATTGAATCAAGTGAAAGTCTAGGTAATTCAAACAAAGCTTTTTGAATCAAATGACTGTCAAATGTGTTCAACGATGCTAATTGAATCAAATGAAAGTCAAACACATTCAAACAAATCTTTTTGAATCAAATGAAAGTCAAATGCATTCAACAGATCAAATTGAATCAAATAAAAGCCAACCACATTCAAACAAAGCTAATTAAATCCAATGGAAGGCAAACACATTCAAACAAAGCTATTTGAATCAAATGAAAGTCAAACACATTCAAACAATGCTATCTGAATCAAATGAAAGTGAAATGCATTCAAAAAAGATAATTAAATCAAACGAAAGTCAAACACATTCAGACAAAGCTAATTGCATCAAATGAAAGTCAAAAACATTCAAACAAAGCTAATTAAATCATATGAAAGTCAAATGCTTTCAAAAAACCTAATTGAATCAAGTAAAAGTCCAATGAATTCAAACAAAGCTTTTTGAATCAAATGATTGTCAAATGCATTCAACGAGGCTAATTGAATCATATGACAGTCAAACAAAACTTTTTGAATCAAATGAAAGTCAAATGCATTCAACAAAGCAAATTGACTCAATTGAAAGTTAACCACATTCAAGCAAAGCTAATTGAATCAAATGAAAGTCAAACACATTTAAACAAAGCTATTTGAACCAAATGAAAGTCAAACACATTTAAGAAATGCTATTTGAATCAAATGAAAGTCAAACGCATTCAAAAAAGGTATTTAAATCAAGTGAAAGTCAAAATCATTCAATCAAAGCTATTTGAATCAAATTAAAGTCAAACACATTCAAACAAAGCTTTTTGAATTAAATGAAAGTCAAATGCATTAAACAAAGCTAATTGATTCAAATGAAAGTCAATCACATTCAAACAAAGCTAATTTAATCAAATGAAAATCAAACACATTCAAACAAAGCTTTTTCAATCAAATGAAATTCAAATGCATTCAAAATAGCGATTTGAATCAAGTGAAAGTCAAACAAAGCTTTTTGAAACAAATGATTGTCAAATCCGTTCAACGATGCTAATTGAATCATATGAAAGTCAAGCACATTCAAACAAATCTTTTTGAATCAACTGAAAGTCAAATGCAATTAAAAAAAGTAATTAAATCAAGTGAAAGTCAATTACATTTAAACAAAGTTTTTTAAATCAAATGAAACTTAAATGCATTCAAAAAAAACTAATTGAATCAAGTGAAAGTCTAGGTAATTCAAACAAAGCTTTTGAATCAAATGACTGTCAAATGTGTTCAACGATGCTAATTGAATCAAATGAAAGTCAAACACATTCAAACAAAGCTTTTTGAATCAAATGAAAGTCATATGCATTCAACAAAGCTAATTGAATCAAATGAAAGTCAACGCATTGTAACAAACCTAATTAAATCAAAGGAAAGTCAATGGCATTCTAACAAACCTAATTAAATCAAATGAAAGTCAACCACATTCAAACAAAGCTAATCAAATCAAATGAAAGTTAACCACATTCAAACAAAGCTAATTTAAATCAAGTGAAATTCAAACACATTCAAACAAAGGTTTTTGAATCCAAAGAAAGTCAAATGAGTTCAAAAAAGCTAATTGAATCAAGTGAAAGTCAAACAAATTCAAACATAACTTTTTGAATCAAATGATTGTCAAAAGCATTCAACGATACTAATTGAATCATATGAAAGTCAAACACATTCAAACAAATCTTTTTGAATCAAATGAAAGTCAAATGCATTCAACAGATCAAATTGAATCAATTAAAAGCCAACCACATTCAAACAAAGCTAATTAAATCCAATGGAAGGCAAACACATTCAAACAAAGCTATTTGAATCAAATGAAAGTCAAACACATTCAAACAATGCTATCTGAATCAAATGAAAGTCAAATGCATTCAAAAAAGATAATTAAATCAAACGAAAGTCAAACACATTCAGACAAAGCTAATTGCATCAAATGAAAGTCAAAAACATTCAAACAAAGCTAATTAAATCATATGAAAGTCAAATGCTTTCAAAAAAGCTAATTGAATCAAGTAAAAGTCCAAAGAATTCAAACAAAGCTTTTTGAATCAAATGATTGTCAAATGCATTCAACGAGGCTAATTGAATCATATGACAGTCAAACAAAACTTTTTGAATCAAATGATAGTCAAATGCATTCAACAAAGCAAATTGACTCAATTGAAAGTTAACCACATTCAAGCAAAGCTAATTGAATCAAATGAAAGTCAAACACATTTAAACAAAGCTATTTGAACCAAATGAAAGTCAAACACATTCAAGAAATGCTATTTGAATCAAATGAAAGTCAAACGCATTCAAAAAAGGTATTTAAATCAAGTGAAAGTCAAAAACATTCAAACAAAGCTATTTGAATCAAATTAAAGTCAAACACATTCAAACAAAGCTTTTTGAATTAAATGAAAGTCAAATGCATTAAACAAAGCTAATTGATTCAAATGAAAGTCAATCACATTCAAACAAAGCTAATTTAATCAAATGAAAATCAAACACATTCAAACAAAGCTTTTTCAATCAAATGAAATTCAAATGCATTCAAAATAGCGATTTGAATCAAGTGAAAGTCAAACAAAGCTTTTTGAATCAAATGATTGTCAAATCCGTTCAACGATGCTAATTAAATCATATGAAAGTCAAGCACATTCAAACAAATCTTTTTGAATCAACTGAAAGTCAAATGCAATTAAAAAAAAGTAATTAAATCAAGTGAAAGTCAATTACATTTAAACAAAGCTTTTTAAATCAAATGAAAGTTAAATGCATTCAAAAAAGCTAATTGAATCAAGTTAAAGTCTAGGTAATTCAAACAAAGCTTTTTGAATCAAATGACTGTCAAATGTGTTCAACGATGCTAATTGAATCAAATGAAAGTCAAACACATTCAAACAAAGCTTTTTGAATCAAATGAAAGTCATATGCATTCAACAAAGCTAATTGAATCAAATGAAAGTCAATGGCATTCTAACAAACCTAATTAAATCAAACGAAAGTCAATGGCATTCTAACAAACCTAATTAAATCAAATGAAAGTCAACCACATTCAAACAAAGCTAATCAAATCAAATGAAAGTTAACCACATTCAAACAAAGCTAATTTAAATCAAGTGAAATTCAAACACATTCAAACAAATCTTTTTGAATCCAAAGAAAGTCAAATGAGTTCAAAAAAGCTAATTGAATCAAGTGAAAGTCAAACAAATTCAAACATAGCTTTTTGAATCAAATGATTGTCAAATGCATTCAACGATACTAATTGAATCATATGAAAGTCAAACACATTCAAACAAATCTTTTTGAATCAAATGAAAGTCAAATGCATTCAACAGATCAAATTGAATCAAATAAAAGCCAACCACATTCAAACAAAGCTAATTAAATCCAATGGAAGGCAAACACATTCAAACAAAGCTATTTGAATCAAATGAAAGTCAAACACATTCAAACAATGCTATCTGAATCAAATGAAAGTCAAATGCATTCAAAAAAGATAATTAAATCAAACGAAAGTCAAACACATTTAGACAAAGCTAATTGCATCAAATGAAAGTCAAAAACATTCAAACAAAGCTAATTAAATCATATGAAAGTCAAATGCTTTCAAAAAAGCTAATTGAATCAAGTAAAAGTCCAAAGAATTCAAACAAAGCTTTTTGAATCAAATGATTGTCAAATGCATTCAACGAGGCTAATTGAATCATATGACAGTCAAACAAAACTTTTTGAATCAAATGATAGTCAAATGCATTCAACAAAGCAAATTGACTCAATTGAAAGTTAACCACATTCAAGCAAAGCTAATTGAATCAAATGAAAGTCAAACACATTTAAACAAAGCTATTTGAACCAAATGAAAGTCAAACACATTCAAGAAATGCTATTTGAATCAAATGAAAGTCAAACGCATTCAAAAAAGGTATTTAAATCAAGTGAAAGTCAAAAACATTCAAACAAAGCTATTTGAATTAGATTAAAGTCAAACACATTAAAACAAAGCTTTTTGAATTAAATGAAAGTCAAATGCATTAAACAAAGCTAATTGATTCAAATGAAAGTCAATCACATTCAAACAAAGCTAATTTAATCAAATGAAAATCAAACACATTCAAACAAAGCTTTTTCAATCAAATGAAATTCAAATGCATTCAAAATAGCGATTTGAATCAAGTGAAAGTCAAACAAAGCTTTTTGAATCAAATGATTGTCAAATCCGTTCAACGATGCTAATTGAATCATATGAAAGTCAAGCACATTCAAACAAATCTTTTTGAATCAACTGAAAGTCAAATGCAATTAAAAAAAAGTAATTAAATCAAGTGAAAGTCAATTACATTTAAACAAAGCTTTTTAAATCAAATGAAAGTTAAATGCATTATAATTGAATCAAGTGAAAGTCTAGGTAAGTCAAACAAAGCTTTTTGAATCAAATGACTGTCAAATGTGTTCAACGATGCTAATTGAATCAAATGAAAGTCAAACACATTCAAACAAAGCTTTTTGAATCAAATGAAAGTCATATGCATTCAACAAAGCTAATTGAATCAAATGAAAGTCAATGGCATTCTAACAAACCTAATTGAATTAAACGAAAGTCAATGGCATTCTAACAAACCTAATTAAATCAAATGAAAGTCAACCACATTCAAACAAAGCTAATCAAATCAAATGAAAGTTAACCACATTCAAACAAAGCTAATTTAAATCAAGTGAAATTCAAACACATTCAAACAAATCTTTTTGAATCCAATGAAAGTCAAATGAGTTCAAAAAAGCTAATTGAATCAAGTGAAAGTCAAACAAATTCAAACATAGCTTTTTGAATCAAATGATTGTCAAATGCATTCAACGATACTAATTGAATCATATGAAAGTGAAACACATTCAAGCAAATCTTTTTGAATCAAATGAAAGTCAAATGCATTCAACAGATCAAATTGAATCAAATAAAAGCCAACCACATTCAAACAAAGCGAATTAAATCCAATGGAAGGCAAACACATTCAAACAAAGCTATTTGAATCAAATGAAAGTCAAACACATTCAAACAATGCTATCTGAACCAAATGAAAGTCAAATGCTGACCAATATGGTCAAAGTTCTAATGTTTGTAATGGTCCAAGTGGTCAAGGTGAGGTCCAAATTCAAGGCAATGCAAAGGAATTGTTTCTGTCCAAATCATTCCTTAATCCTTTGCACGGTTTTGGTCCGAAAGTTTTTACAAGGGGTTGCACTTCACTTAGTGTAATTAACCTTGTAGAAAGTATCTAGCAAGTGACGGTTTTCCAAGCTCCAAATACACGTTTAATGGGCGTCGGTTACAAGCTGAATTGGAGGCGGTTTGGGCGTGTTTCATACTAGCCGTTTGTAAGTTACTTGGGCTGATTAAAGTGGCGTGATTCATGGCACTTGTTGGGCGTAAATTATGGAGTTTGTTGGCTGAACATTGCACCTCATTATTTGGGGGTTATGAAGAATAAAGAGGCGTGAATCAAGGCATTAAAATGGGGGTTACAAAAGCTTGAAGAGTGGCTGTTTTGGGCGTGTGTTTATGGCTATTGGAGATGCTCTTTGGATGCTATTTTGGCTGGTCATTTTCCCTTGTTTCAAGCCTAGTCTTTAGGTCTTTTAATTAGTTTAATTATGTTTGTAATGGGGTTAAGTGGGACGTGTATTAACCACTCTTTCCCTTAGTTAATTTCCTTTTGGTTATTTCATTTTGTTAATTAAAGTAGGCAAGTGAAAAGGTTGTATTGATGCTATAAATAGCATACTTTGAATGAATGAAAATCATCCAAGATTATTTGCCTAAAACGTGTGTTTTGTTAATTGAAGTGACTTGAGTTTAGCTCACTTTGTTTTCCAATTTGAGTGTCGAATTTGAAGAGTGTTAGTTTTGGTGAGAGTTCCCAAGATTAAGACTTATAGTTTATGATTTGGTGAGAGTTCCCTCATCTAGACTATCCCAAGCAAACGAGTGAGAGTTCCTCTTTGCTATATCCTTAGCTTAGGGTGAGAGTTCCCCTAACTAAACTGACCACTTGATAATTTGAATCTTAAAATCTTTTGAATCTTTTAACTTATCATTGTTGTAACAAGGTTTCTCATCTTGTTTACACATCATTTTGGCGCGTCAGGTAGGGGGGAAAAAATTTTCTTTAAATTTTCCAAAGGGGTCGAATACCTACATACCATGGGAGAGAATCAAGACTTGAGGACAGCTTTGGAAGCTCTTAATCGATCCATTGCTAGTCAGGAAAGGTTGGCCGAAACCAATGCCAATCTACAAGGGAACCTTGCTGCCTTGATGGCAAGGCTCATGAACGAGCAAGATAGGAGAGATCAAGGTGAAGACCCTCCACCTAGGAGGAAGATAGGAGTCTCAAAGTGGACGTTCCTGCCTTTGATGGGACACTTGATCCGGAGAAGTACTTGGAGTGGAGAAATCCTTGGAAAGGTACTTTGAGTACAAGGACATCCATGAGACGGTTCAACAGTACAAGATAGCCAAAGTCAAACTGAAGGGCTATGGTGACAGTTGGTTGCAAGGAGAACAAAGGGGGCGTACCCTTAGGGGTAAGGCTCACATTTCCACTTGGGAAAAGCTGAAGAAAAGAATGAGAGATCGTTTCATTCCTCACAATTACAAGCAAAATCAGTATGTGAAGTGGAGTATTCTACAACAAAATGGCGACTCAGTGGAAGACTATATCAAAGAATTTGATAGGCTTGCCATTGTGTGTGAGGTGACTGAAAATGAAGAGTTGAAGTTGGGACGTTTTTGTAGCTGGGTTGGATCAAGAGTTACAAGACAAACTTGACGGTTACACTAACCTCACGTTTGTGGAAGCTTGCAAACTTGTGACAAAGTTTGATGCTAAAAGGAAAAGGAAGAAAACGCCTACCACTACTCCAGTGGTACGTAAACCACCCTTCACCTCGAAGGAGGGTTCTTCTTTTAGCAAGCCTAATGAGCCACCTAAGAGGAACACGAAAGACTTCAAGCTTAGTGACATTGTATGTTACAAGTGTGGAGGTAGAGGACATTATAAAAAAGATTGTCCTAATTCAAGAGCCTTAACCATGCAAGAGGTTAAAACTCATAGCCACCCAAAGCATCAATTGGGAGGAATTTGAGTCTGAAGAAGAGAAGGACGTGACCCCGCATGAAAAAAGATGAGGAGGAGGACCATTGCTATCCTGAGATGGAGGACAAAACAAACTTGGTGGTTAGGAGAGCATTGCAAGCTCGTGTGGAGGAACCTTTGGCGCCACAAAGGCAACACATTTTCATCACCAAATGTAAAGTTGGTGACGAGGTATGTGATTTAATTATTGATGGGGGCAGTGAGGCTAATACTATGTCGAAAACTTTAGTATCTAAACTGGGTCTTACCACCACTAATCATCCACATCCTTACAAATTGAGTTTGGTTAGATTCTAATGCTAGTACTGGGGTTAGAAAGCAATGTTATGGTGAATTTTTCGATTGGTTCATATCATGATAGTCAATTGTGTGATGTTGTTTTAATGGATGCTTGTCATATTCTTCTTGGTAGACCGTGGCAATCTGATAAAAAATCTATCCATGATGGGTACCATAACACCTACACTATCACTCACCAAGGGAAACAAAAGAAATTGCACCCTTTACCACCCCACGGTTTTCACAACCACAAAAGTCACAAATTTCTTTATTATCTTGTAAAGAATTTGAGAGGGAGTTTGAAGGTGAGGAAGAGATATTCATGTTGTACTCTAAAGAAATCCATGAAAAATTTGTGAGTCAAAATCCTAAACTTGCAAAATTGATTAAGGAGTTTGAGGATGTTTTTCCTGATGAGTTACCTAAGGGATTACCACCCTTGAGAGGAATTGAGCATCAAATTGATCTCATTCCAGGCGCACCTCTACCAAATAAACCTGCCTATAGATGTAACCCTTTAGAAACTAAGGAGTTGCAAAGACAAATCGAAGAATTGATGGGTATGGGCTATGTGCGTGAATCTATGAGTCCATGTGCAGTTCCTGCTTTGTTGGTCCCTAAAAAGGATGGTACTTGGCGTATGTGTATTGATAGTAGAGCTGTTAACAATATTACTATCAAGTACAGATTTCCAATTCCAAGACTGGATGATATGTTGGACGAATTGAGTGGTTCGAATGTATTTTCAAAAGTTGATTTGAGAAGTGGTTACCATCAAATTCGTATGAGGGAAGGTGATGAATGGAAGACTGCATTCAAGACAAAGCATGGGTTGTATGAATGGCTCGTGATGCCGTTTGGATTGACCAATGCACCTAGCACGTTCATGAGATTGATGAACGAGGTGTTGAGGCCATTTCTTGGCAAGTTCGTGGTGGTGTACCTTGATGATATCCTTATTTACTCTAAAAATGAGGATGAGCATTTAGATCATTTGTTTCAAGTTTTTTCTGTTTTAAGAACGCAAAAATTGTATGGAAAACTTGAAAAATGTGATTTTATGTTATATGAGGTCACTATTCTTGGTTACATAGTTTCAGGTGATGGCGTGAAGGTGGATCCTTGCAAGGTTGAAGCAATTCAATCATGGCCTAGTCCGAAAAACACTCACGGAGGTCCGTTCTTTCCATGGCCTAGCTTCTTTCTATAGAAGATTTATCAAGAATTTTAGCACACTCATGGCTCCTATAACTGAGTGTACTAAAAAGGGGACGTTTGAATGGACTACACAAGCTCAAAAGGCCTTTGAAGAAGTCAAGGAGAAAATGTGCAACACTCCTATTCTTGCACTCCCTGATTTTTCCAAGCCATTTGAAGTTGAGTGTGACGCAAGTGGGAAGGGGATTGGAGCAGTTTTGATTCAAGAAGGGCGTCCAATTTCTTATTTCAGTGAAAAGTTGAGTCAAGGCAAGTTGAATTATTCCACCTATGATAAAGAGTTCTATGCTATGGTACGAGCTCTAGATCATTGGTCACATTACTTGAGACCACAACCGTTCATATTGCATTCGGACCATGAATCTTTAAGGTTCATCCATGGCCAAAAGAAGTTGAATTCAAGACATGCTAAATGGGTTGAATTCTTGCAAACATTTAACTTTTCCTCTAAATACAAGAGTGGAAAGGCTAATGTTGTTGCGGATGCCTTATCTAGGAGGCATAATTTGCTTGGAGTGGTCGACGCAAAGGTTCTTGGGTTTGATTTGATCAAAGCATACTACAAGGAGGATGATGATTTCAATGAAATAATACAGAAATGTGCCCATGGAGTATATGACTTATTTTCCTTACATGATGGCTTTCTTTTTAAGGGAAATCGGTTATGCATTCCTAAGTGTCCAATTAGAAGCTTGTTGATTCATGAGGCTCATGGAGGAGGTCTAGCTGGTCACGTGGGAATTCAAAAAACAATGGAGCTTCTTCAAGCTCACTTTTATTGGCCGAAAATGTTAGCCACGGTTCATCATGTGGTTAGTCGTTGTTCTACTTGTCAAAGGGCCAAGATGGTGTTTCACAAAGGTCTCTACAAGCCTTTGCCAGTTCCGGAAAGACCTTGGGAAGATGTGAGCATGGATTTCATTGTGGCTTTACCTAGAACTCAAAGGGGTAAAGACTCAATCATGGTGGTTGTTGATCGGTTTTCGAAAATGGCTCATTTCATTCCTTGTCACAAGACCGAAGATGCTATGAAAGTGGCTAAGTTATATTTTGAAGAAGTGGTTCGTTTTCATGGGGTGCCATGCACCATTGTGTCCGACCGTGATACAAAATTTCTTAGTCATTTTTGGAAATCAATATGGCGCCTAATGGAACAAAGCTACTGTTTTCTACTTCACACCATCCACAAACCGATGGTCAAACTGAAGTGGTGAATAGAATACTGGGTTCTTTGCTTAGGACCTTGGTTAGTAAGAGTGCTAAGGATTGGGATGTCAAGCTAGCTCATGCCGAGTTTGCTTACAATCGGACTCCTAGTGCAACTACAAAGTACTCTCCTTTTGAAGTGGTCTATGGTGTCAATCCTTATGTTCCTATTGATCTCATAGCTTTGCCACAAGACAAGTTCGTTCATGGTGGAGCTAAGGAACAAGCCGAGTTCATGTTGAAGGTCCACAAGGAAGTTAGGAAGAACATTGAGAAAGCAAATGAAGTCTATAAGAAACAAGCCAACAAGAGGGTGAAAAACGTGAAGCAATTTGAAGTTGGTGACTTAGTGTGGATTTACATGAGAAAAGAGTGGTTTCCTAGCAAAAGAAAGAACAAGCTTATGCCAAGAGCCGAAGGACCATTTGAAATCGTGGAAAAGATCAATGACAATGCATACAAGGTTGATTTGGGGGGCCAATTTGGTGTCTCAAGCACATTCAACGTTGGGGACCTTGCTCCATACTTTGATGATGACGAATTGAGGGCAATTCCTTTTGAAGAAGAGGAGGATGACCAATATGGTCAAAGTTCTAATGTTTGTAATGGTCCAAGTGGTCAAGGTGAGGTCCAAATTCAAGGCAATGCAAAGGAATTGTTTCTGTCCAAATCATTCCTTAATCCTTTGCACGGTTTTGGTCCGAAAGTTTTTACAAGGGGTTGCACTTCACTTAGTGTAATTAACCTTGTAGAAAGTATCTAGCAAGTGACGGTTTTCCAAGCTCCAAATACACGTTTAATGGGCGTCGGTTACAAGCTGAATTGGAGGCGGTTTGGGCGTGTTTCATACTAGCCGTTTGTAAGTTACTTGGGCTGATTAAAGTGGCGTGATTCATGGCACTTGTTGGGCGTAAATTATGGAGTTTGTTGGCTGAACATTGCACCTCATTATTTGGGGGTTATGAAGAATAAAGAGGCGTGAATCAAGGCATTAAAATGGGGGTTACAAAAGCTTGAAGAGTGGCTGTTTTGGGCGTGTGTTTATGGCTATTGGAGATGCTCTTTGGATGCTATTTTGGCTGGTCATTTTCCCTTGTTTCAAGCCTAGTCTTTAGGTCTTTTAATTAGTTTAATTATGTTTGTAATGGGGTTAAGTGGGACGTGTATTAACCACTTTTTCCCTTAGTTAATTTCCTTTTGGTTATTTCATTTTGTTAATTAAAGTAGGCAAGTGAAAAGGTTGTATTGATGCTATAAATAGCATACTTTGAATGAATGAAAATCATCCAAGATTATTTGCCTAAAACGTGTGTTTTGTTAATTGAAGTGACTTGAGTTTAGCTCACTTTGTTTTCCAAATTTGAGTGTCCAAATTTGAAGAGTGTTAGTTTTGGTGAGAGTTCCCAAGATTAAGACTTATAGTTTATGATTTGGTGAGAGTTCCCTCATCTAGACTATCCCAAGCAAACGAGTGAGAGTTCCTCTTTGCTATATCCTTAGCTTAGGGTGAGAGTTCCCCTAACTAAACTGACCACTTGATAATTGAATCTTAAAATCTTTTGAATCTTTTAACTTATCATTGTTGTAACAAGGTTTCTCATCTTGTTTACACATCAAATGCATTCAAAAAAGATAATTAAATCAAACGAAAGTCAAACACATTCAGACAAAGCT
The DNA here is from genome assembly GCF_001683475.1 of Chenopodium quinoa. Taxonomy (NCBI): domain Eukaryota; kingdom Viridiplantae; phylum Streptophyta; class Magnoliopsida; order Caryophyllales; family Amaranthaceae; genus Chenopodium; species Chenopodium quinoa. Next base: position 12,357 of record NW_018742737.1, on the reverse strand, counting down.
AATTGCATCAAATGAAAGTCAAAAACATTCAAACAAAGCTAATTAAATCATATGAAAGTCAAATGCTTTCAAAAAAGCTAATTGAATCAAGTAAAAGTCCAAAGAATTCAAACAAAGCTTTTTGAATCAAATGATTGTCAAATGCATTCAACGAGGCTAATTGAATCATATGACAGTAAAACAAAACTTTTTGAATCAAATGATAGTCAAATGCATTCAACAAAGCAAATTGACTCAATTGAAAGTTAACCACATTCAAGCAAAGCTAATTGAATCAAATGAAAGTCAAACACATTTAAACAAAGCTATTTGAACCAAATGAAAGTCAAACACATTCAAGAAATGCTATTTGAATCAAATGAAAGTCAAACGCATTCAAAAAAGGTATTTAAATCAAGTGAAAGTAAAAAACATTCAAACAAAGCTATTTGAATCAAATTAAAGTCAAACACATTAAAACAAAGCTTTTTGAATTAAATGAAAGTCAAATGCATTAAACAAAGCTAATTGATTCAAACGAAAGTCAATCACATTCAAACAAAGCTAATTTAATCAAATGAAAATCAAACACATTCAAACAAAGCTTTTTCAATCAAATGAAATTCAAATGCATTCAAAATAGCGATTTGAATCAAGTGAAAGTCAAACAAAGCTTTTTGAATCAAATGATTGTCAAATCCGTTCAACGATGCTAATTGAATCATATGAAAGTCAAGCACATTCAAACAAATCTTTTTGAATCAACTGAAAGTCAAATGCAATTAAAAAAAAGTAATTAAATCAAGTGAAAGTCAATTACATTTAAACAAAGCTTTTTAAATCAAATGAAAGTTAAATGCATTCAAAAAAGCTAATTGAATCAAGTGAAAGTCTAGGTAAGTCAAACAAAGCTTTTTGAATCAAATGACTGTCAAATGTGTTCAACGATGCTAATTGAATCAAATGAAAGTCAAACACATTCAAACAAAGCTTTTTGAATCAAATGAAAGTCATATGCATTCAACAAAGCTAATTGAATCAAATGAAAGTCAATGGCATTCTAACAAACCTAATTGAATCAAACGAAAGTCAATGGCATTCTAACAAACCTAATTAAATCAAATGAAAGTCAACCACATTCAAACAAAGCTAATCAAATCAAATGAAAGTTAACCACATTCAAACAAAACATTCTTTAAATCAAGTGAAATTCAAACACATTCAAACAAAGCTTTTTGAATCCAAAGAAAGTCAAATGAGTTCAAAAAAGCTAATTGAATCAAGTGAAAGTCAAACAAAGTCAAACATAGCTTTTTGAATCAAATGATTGTCAAATGCATTCAACGATACTAGTTGAATCATATGAAAGTCAAACACATTCAAGCAAATCTTTTTGAATCAAATGAAAGTTAAATGCATTCAACAGATCAAATTGAATCAAATAAAAGCCAACCACATTCAAACAAAGCGAATTAAATCCAATAGAAGGCAAACACATTCAAACAAAGCTATTTGAATCAAATGAAAGTCAAACACATTCAAACAATGCTATCTGAATCAAATGAAAGTCAAATGCATTCAAAAAAGATAATTAAATCAAACGAAAGTCAAACATATTCAGACAAAGCTAATTGCATCAAATGAAAGTCAAAAACATTCAAACAAAGCTAATTAAATCATATGAAAGTCAAATGCTTTCAAATTAGCTAATTGAATCAAGTAAAAGTCCAAAGAATTCAAACAAAGCTTTTTGAAAAAAATGATTGTCAAATGCATTCAACGAGGCTAATTGAATCAGATGACAGTCAAACAAAACTTTTTGAATCAAATGAAAGTCAAATGCATTCAACAAAGCAAATTGACTCAATTGAAAGTTAACCACATTCAAGCAAAGCTAATTGAATCAAATGAAAGTCAAACACATTTTAACAAAGCTATTTGATTCAAATGAAAATCAAACACATTCAAGAAATGCTATTTGAATCAAATGAAAGTCAAACGCATTCAAAAAAGGTATTTAAATCAAGTGAAAGTAAAAAAACATTCAAACAAAGCTATTTAAATCAAATTAAAGTCAAACACATTTAAACAAAGCTTTTTGAATTAAATGAAAGTCAAATGCAATAAACAAAGCTAATTGATTCAAATGAAAGTCAATCACATTCAACCAAAGCTAATTTAATCAAATGAAAATCAAACACATTCAAACAAAGCTTTTTCAATCAAATGAAATTCAAATGCATTCAAAATAGCGATTTGAATCAAGTGAAAGTCAAACAAAGCTTTTTGAATCAAATGATTGTCAAATCCGTTCAACGATGCTAATTGAATCATATGAAAGTCAAGCACATTCAAACAAATCTTTTTGAATCAACTGAAAGTCAAATGAAATTAAAAAAAAGTAATTAAATCAAGTGAAAGTCAATTACATTTAAACAAAGATTTTTAAATCGAATGAAAGTTAAATGCGTTCAAAAAAGCTAATTGAATCAAGTGAAAGTCTAGGTAATTCAAACAAAGCTTTTTGAATCAAATGACTGTCAAATGTGTTCAACGATGCTAATTGAATCAAATGAAAGTCAAACACATTCAAACAAAGCTTTTTGAATCAAATGAAAGTCATATGCATTCAACAAAGCTAATTGAATCAAATGAAAGTCAATGGCATTGTAACAAACCTAATTGAATCAAACGAAAGTCAATGGCATTCTAACAAACCTAAAGCTTTTTGAAACCAAAGAAAGTCAAATGAGTTCAAAAAAGCTAATTGAATCAAGTGAAAGTCAAACAAATTCAAACATAGCTTTTTGAATCAAATGATTGTCAAATGCATTCAACGATACTAATTGAATCATATGAAAGTCAAACACATTCAAACAAATCTTTTTGAATCAAATGAAAGTAAAATGCATTCAACAGATCAAATTGAATCAATTAAAAGCCAACCACATTCAAACAAAGCTAATTAAATCCAATGGAAGGCAAACACATTCAAACAAAGCTATTTAAATCAAATGAAAGTCAAACACATTCAAACAATGCTATCTGAATCAAATGAAAGTCAAATGCATTCAAAAAAGATAATTAAATCAAACGAAAGTCAAACACATTCAGACAAAGCTAATTGCATCAAATGAAAGTCAAAATCATTCAAACAAAGCTTTTTGAATTAAATGAAAGTCAAATGCATTCAACAAAGCAAATTGACTCAATTGAAAGTTAACCACATTCAAGCAAAGCTAATTGAATCAAATGAAAGTCAAACACATTTAAACAAAGCTATTTGAACCAAATGAAAGTCAAACACATTCAAGAAATGCTATTTGAATCAAATGAAAGTCAAACGCATTCAAAAAAGGTATTTAAATCAAGTTAAAGTCAAAATCATTCAAACAAAGCTATTTGAATCAAATTAAAGTCAAACACATTCAAACAAAGCTTTTTGAATTAAATGAAAGTCAAATGCATTAAACAAAGCTAATTGATTCAAATGAAAGTCAATCACATTCAAACAAAGCTAATTTAATCAAATGAAAATCAAACACATTCAAACAAAGCTTTTTCAATCAAATGAAATTCAAATGCATTCAAAATAGCGATTTGAATCAAGTGAAAGTCAAACAAAGCTTTTTGAATCAAATGATTGTCAAATCCGTTCAACGATGCTAATTGAATCATATGAAAGTCAAGCACATTCAAACAAACCTTTTTGAATCAACTGAAAGTCAAATGCAATTAAAAAAAAGTAATTAAATCAAGTGAAAGTCAATTACATTTAAACAAAGCTTTTTAAATCAAATGAAAGTTAAATGCATTCAAAAAAGCTAATTGAATCAAGTGAAAGTCTAGGTAATTCAAACAAAGCTTTTTGAATCAAATGACTGTCAAATGTATTCAACGATGCTAATTGAATCAAATGAAAGTCAAACACATTCAAACAAAGCTTTTTGAATCAAATGAAAGTCATATGCATTCAACAAAGCTAATTGAATCAAATGAAAGTCAATGGCATTGTAACAAACCTAATTGAATCAAACGAAAGTCAATGGCATTCTAACAAACCTAATTAAATCAAATGAAAGTCAACCACATTCAAACAAAGCTAATCAAATCAAATGAAAGTTAACCACATTCAAACAAAGCTAATTTAAATCAAGTGAAATTCAAACACATTCAAACAAAGCTTTTTGAATCCAAAGAAAGTCAAATGAGTTCAAAAAAGCTAATTGAATCAAGTGAAAGTCAAACAAATTCAAAACATAGCTTTTTGAATCAAATGATTGTCAAATGCATTCAACGATACTAATTGAATCATATGAAAGTCAAACACATTCAAGCAAATCTTTTTGAATCAATTGAAAGTCAAATGCATTCAACAGATCAAATTGAATCAAATAAAAGCCAACCACATTCAAACAAAGCTAATTAAATCCAATGGAAGGCAAACACATTCAAACAAAGCTATTTGAATCAAATGAAAGTCAAACACATTCAAACAATGCTATCTGAATCAAATGAAAGTCAAATGCATTCAAAAAAGATAATTAAATCAAACGAAAGTCAAACACATTCAGACAAAGCTAATTGCATCAAATGAAAGTCAAAAACATTTAAACAAAGCTAATTAAATCATATGAAAGTCAAATGCTTTCAAAAAAGCTAATTGAATCAAGTAAAAGTCCAAAGAATTCAAACAAAGCTTTTTGAATCAAATGATTGTCAAATGCATTTAACGAGGCTAATTGAATCATATGACAGTGAAACAAAACTTTTAATTTCAAATGAAAGTCAAATGCATTCAAAAAAGATAATTAAATCAAACGAAAGTCAAACACATTCAGACAAAGCTAATTGCATCAAATGAAAGTCAAAAACATTTAAACAAAGCTAATTAAATCATATGAAAGTCAAATGCTTTCAAAAAAGCTAATTGAATCAAGTAAAAGTCCAAAGAATTCAAACAAAGCTTTTTGAAAAAAATGATTGTCAAACGCATTCAACGAGGCTAATTGAATCAGATGACAGTCAAACAAAACTTTTTGAATCAAATGAAAGTCAAATGCATTCAACAAAGCAAATTGACTCAATTGAAAGTTAACCACATTCAAGCAAAGCTAATTGAATCAAATGAAAGTCAAACACATTTTAACAAAGCTATTTGATTCAAATGAAAGTCAAACACATTCAAGAAATGCTATTTGAATCAAATGAAAGTCAAACGCATTCCAAAAATGTATTTAAATCATGTGAAAGTAAAAAAACATTCAAACAAAGCTATTTAAATCAAATTAAAGTCAAACACATTCAAACAAAGCTTTTTGAATTAAATGAAAGTCAAATGCATTAAACAAAGCTAATTGATTCAAATGAAAGTCAATCACATTCAAACAAAGCTAATTTAATCAAATGAAAATCAAACACATTCAAACAAAGCTTTTTCAATCAAATGAAATTCAAATGCATTCAAAAATAGCGATTTGAATCAAGTGAAAGTCAAACAAAGCTTTTTGAATCAAATGATTGTCAAATCCGTTCAACGATGCTAATTGAATCATATGAAAGTCAAGCACATGAAAAACAAATCTTTTTGAATCAACTGAAAGTCAAATGCAATTAAAAAAAAGTAATTAAATCAAGTGAAAGTTGATTAGGGGATTTTGCTCCTACCAATCGGAATGCGCCACGTGGGCCAATCAGGACCTGCCAAGTGTCCCCTAGTTGGAACTGTCAGGGCTTGCCACGTGGCACGCGCTTATTCGTCCACCTTGGACCTGTTATGTCACGACATGTGGCATACTCCATGCCTAATGGAGAAACCGGCCACCCAGGCCCAACTTCCGAGGGAAGCCCAATCGGCCCTAGGTTTACCTAAACCTAGGATGGGCACGTTTCCCAAGGTTATAAATACCTCCCTTAATCCTCATTAAGGAAAAAAGAACAGAACAAAAACATTACGGAACACACTAATAACCGGCTGATCTCGCTAACAAAGCAGATTACCAACATTAAACACTCTCACCTAGAGAGACCTTATTACTTTAATTTCCGCATTAATTACTCCTTAATCAGGTACTAACTTGATCTTTGGAGGCGGAGCTCCCAGGAGTCTCCGTTATTTTGCAGGTACAGGCGTCCGGTTCCAGTCTCGGAATTGTAACTCTCCCGCAGGACATCAGAAAACCCCGAAACATTTGGCGCCGTCTGTGGGGAGAGTACTTCAGAGATGGCATCCAAGTCTGTACCGACTCCTGAAGAGAGGCGTCCCGTAGACGACCCTCAAGTTCAGTCGGACCATGACACCGAAAGTGAATTTGAAGTTGAAACTCATACAGCTCCAGACGGGACCCTAAGGGCCCGACGTACCCGTCATACCGAAAGGAGGGAACGGGAGCATCTTCAAACAGGAAGCGAAGCCAGCAGGCGCACCGCCTGCTCGGCAACAGCCGACTGATGGGTCTACTCCCATCACAAGGAACGAACTCATGACCTTCATGAGGGACTTCAAGGGAGAGATTCAAGAGTTGATCAACAAGAAGCCGCCTGCTTCAGTCAAGGAGCAGTCGGCCAAGAAACCCTCCACTTCACTGAAGAGGAAGCCAGTTCAAGGGCGAGAGGCGACTCCTCATCCTAAATCTAGGAAGCGGGAACCACCTGCCCTTGATTTCACAAAATTCCGTTATCCTACAGGAAATAGGAAACCGGTTCGTCATATTTTAGGCGGACGGTTCAAAGCAAACATTCACAGATGCTCGGCTACTGCTAGAGCAGAAGAAGAGTGACCGATTGTCAGAGTCGGCTTCTACTTCAAAATTTCAAGACAGTTTGCGAAATGCCTCGATGAGGCATACTCAGTCGTACCATGAGAGTCAGTCAGGCGGCACCTCCCGTCAGTCCGGCTTTCATAGTGCCCAGGCGGTACCAAACTTACCATTTGTGCCGCAACAACAGTATTTTATGCAGCCACCTCCATTTGGTGGACCTACAGCAAAAAAACGTCCAACCTATGGACTGGCAGCTACGGTTGCTTAGACTTGGTGAACAGCCGTCGGCCTTCTCCAAGGAAATTACTGAAGCCGCTCAGCCGGCCAAAGTGAAAAATGTACTAGTAGGCGCCTATGACGGCACTACTAACCCAGAAGACCATCTGATGGCATTCACCAACCTGATGTACCTTCAAGGGTTGGATGATCCCACTTGGTGCAAGTGTTTCCCAGCGACTCTCAAAGGAATCGCACAGCAATGGTTCGGCAACCTGCCGACTGGTTGTGTAAATAGCTTCAGGACGCTTGCTTACTTATTTGCCTTCAACTTCGCCATGAACATCCCTGCGAAGAAAACGACCCTTGATTTGGGAACAATTCAGCAGGGCGAGAAGGAGGGGCTTCGTTCTTACATCAGGCGGTTTAACCTGATGAGAATACAGATTGAAGGGTTACCGGATGAGGTAGCTTATACCGACTTTTTTAGAGGTCTCAAAGACGGGTCTACCTTCAAATTTGATTTGGTTCGAAAAAGGGTGTACGATAAAACAGTCGGACGGGAAAAGGTTCGACAAAAGAGAAGGACGACAGAAACAGTCGTCAAACAAAGATGAGAAAAGAAAAGAGGTCTGGGCGGCTGATTCCTCTAAACAGCCGGCCCAGAAAAAAGAAAAAAGAATTCAAACCATACTCCCCAAAGTATGCGTTTAACAAGGATAACCAGTTTATCCTAAAAGAAAAGAAGGGACGGATCTCAATTGAGAAGCCGGTCCCCATGAAGGGTTCTGCAAACAACCGGAACCAAGATAAAATCTGTGCTTATCATGATGACGTTGGTCATCACACCAATGACTGCATCAGTCTTATGCGGTACCTAGACCGCCTGGCTGAGCAAGGTGATCTTGACACTTATGTCAAGAAATCTACGGGGAACACTTCCTCAAAAAAAGCAGTCGGCAAAAAAGAATCAGCAGGTCGACAGCTCCGATACAGATGATGCAGTCGTCTACACCATTGCAGGCGGCTTCTCAGGAGGCGGCCCCACTATTAGGGGCAACAAAGATAATATAAGGCGGTTAGATGTAAATTCCGTTCACCAAGAACGGCCGTCCAAATATACATTTCCTGAGATTGTCATCACTGAAGAGGATCTAGGAGGGGTAAGGGGGCCGCATGACGACCCTCTCGTTATTGAATGTAAAGTGGCCAACAAGAGAGTTGGCCGAATCCTCATAGATACCAGGAGCTCCTCAGATCTCATCAGCAGCAAATGTCTGTCAAAACTGAAATATCAGACTGACTGCCTACATCCGGCCTCCCACCCTTTAATAGGGTTCGGAGGAGGAGTTGTCCACCCACTGGGACGAGTAGATTTACCCATTCGCCTGGGCGAAAAAGGGGAAGGACGACACATGGTAGTCCGGTTCCTAGTAGTATAGGAACTCTCGGCCTACAACATGATTCTGGGTCGACCAACCCTTAATAATTCCAAGGCTGTTATAATCCCGTCTCTTATGTTGCTCAAGTTCGAGAGGGATAATGGAACAGTCGGCTCCCTAAGGGGAGATCAGAGGATGGCCCGAGAGTGCTATCTCTCGGATGTCAAGCCCACTGTTATGGCCACTGGGTCAAGTGGTGAAAAAATAGACCTTGACAATGTCAAGGAGAGTGCGCCTGTTCAAGAAGCAGGCGGCAAAAAGAGAAAGGCGTCCCTGACAGAGTCCGCAAGAAAAGCAAGAAAATAGCAATCATTGGCAGAGGAGCGGCCGGACGAGTTCCGCCCTCAGCCGGCTGGTGAGCATGCGGACCTGATCTAAGACGACTCACGTCCTGACCGAACAGTCAAAGTTGGGACGACTGCTCTGAGAAACCTTGGTGACGACTTTCACAACCTATTGAAAAGAATACAAGGACATCTTTGCATTTGAAGTCCATGAAATGCCAGGCATTAGTCCTGATCTGGCGGTACATAAACTCGCCGTGGATCCGAAAAAGAAGCCGGTACGGCAAAAGAAGCGGAACCATGGCGAAGAAAGAAGTCAGGCGGCAGCCGCCGAAGTTAAAAAATTACTTGATGCAGGGTTCATTCGGCAATGTTACTTCCCAGACTGGGTTGCAAATGTGGTGCTTGTTAAAAAGCCGAATGGCACCTGGCGAATGTGTGTAGACTACACAGACTTGAACAAGGCGTGCCCCAAAGACAGTTACCCTCTGCCTAAAATTGATAACCTGGTCGACTCAACAGCCGGCCATGCCTTGATGAGTTTCATGGACGCCTATTCTGGTTTCCATCAAATTCCCTTATGGAAGAAAGATCAGGAGAAGACGGCCTTCGTCACTGATCAGGGGTTATACTGTTACACGGTCATGCCGTTTGGTCTTAAGAATGCCCCGGCTACCTTCCAACGAATGATAAACACAGTGTTCTTTGATCAGATTGGGAGAAACGTCGAGGCATATATTGATGATATGATTGTCAAGACTAAACTTCAGAAAGATCATCGGTCGGACCTCCGAGAAACTTTCGCCACACTCATGCGGCACCATGTCATGCTCAATCCCAAGAAATGTGTATTTGGAGTTGAGTCTGGGAAATTTCTCGGATTCCTTATCAATCAGAGAGGAATGGAAGCGAACCCTGAGAAGGTGCAGGCGGTCATTGACATGCAGTCGCCTCGTACCATCCGAGAGGTTCAGAAGTTAACAGGTTGTCTGGCGGCCTTGGGAAGATTTCTAAGCCGATCAGGCGACAAATGCCTATACTTTTTCCAGGCAATTAAGAAAAAGGCAAGGTTTGAATGGGGGCCGGATGCTGAGGCCGCCTTCCAGAAATTAAAAGTTCACTTGCATTCCTTGCCGAGGCTGGTCAGCCCTTTGCCCAAAGAGGTTCTCTACATGTACCTGGCCGTCTCTGATCATGCGTTAAGCGCTGTTCTCCTCGCTGAAAGGGACGACTGTCAGCTCCCGGTCTACTTTGTCAGTCACGTATTGAAAAAATGCCGAGTTGAGGTATCCCCTAGTGGAGAAATTTGGTTTTGCACTCTTCATGGCTGTTAAAAAAATTGAAGCCCTACTTTTTGGCACATACAGTCGTCGTGTATACAGACCAACCTATCAAGCGGCCGCTGACCATCATGGAGTCGTCAGGCCGAATGATCAAATGGGCCATAGAAATACAGAGCCTCGAAGTTACTTTCGAGCCTAGAAAAGCAGTGAAGGGGCAAGCCTTTGCTGACTTTATTGTAGAGATGACTCGTCCTCCTGACTCTCAAGTTCCAGACCAAGTATGGAAGGTATATGTGGACGGAAGCTCTACTTCAAATGGTTGTGGAGCAGGCGTCATATGTTAGTCGCCAGAGGGCGACAGGTTCGAGTATGCTCTACGCTTCAGTTTTCAGGCTTCAAACAATGAGGCAGAATATGAAGCTTTACTAGCCGGAATCCGCATGTGCAAGGCGGCAGGGGCAAGAAAAATAGACGCCTGTTCCGATTCACAATTGATAGTGAGTCAGTACAATGGCGAATACGAAGCAACCCATCGGTCCGACAAGCAGTCGGCTACCTTGAGGATTTCCATCTGATCCAAGTGCCAAGATCAGAAAACAACCAGGCGGCATGCGCTGTCAAAATTAGCATCATCCGCCTCCTCTGATACTCCTCGAACTGTTTTTTGGGAAGTAATGGAGAAGAGAAGCATCGAGGAAAACCCTATTGGAATCCTAGACAGAAGCTCAACCTGGATGGATTCAATCAGGGCATATCTGACAAACGGTACACTGCCGGATGATACTCAACAGGCGGCAGCACTGAAAAAAACGAGCCACCTGTTTTGAAATGATAAAGGGAGAACTTCACAAGAAGGGGTACCTTCAACCCTTCTTAAAGTGTGTTACTCCAGAAAAGGGACGAGAGATACTAGATGATCTTCACTCTGGTTACTGTGCTTCTCATATAGGTGGTAGGATGCTTGCTCAAAGGGCAAGGCGGCAGGGCTACTTTTGGCCTACTTTGGAAGCAGATGCAATGGAGATGGTGAAAAAAATGTGACAAGTGCCAAAGGTTTGGCAAACTAATTCACCGTCCGGCTACTGACCTCACTACCATTCACAGCCCACTACCGTTTGCTAAGTGGGGCATGGACATTCTGGGTCCATATACGCTTGCTACAGGCGGCAGAAGGTACATACTTGTTGCCGTTGACTACTTCACTAAATGGGTAGAGGTGGAGGCGGTAAAGGGAATCAAGACGAAAGATGTAATTTCATTCATTTGGAAAAATGTCATCACTCGGTTCGGGGTTCCCATGTCTATGGTTTTTGATTAATGGTCCCCAATTTGAGACGCCTGTTCTCAAAAAGCTGGTTGGGTGACCAATGAATTGCAAACTACTTTGCATCTGTCGGCCGTCCACAAGCAAACGGCCAGGTGGAAGCCTTTAATAAAATCATCTCAGACGGTCTCAAGAAAAAGATTGAACGAGCAGGCGGCCTATGGGCGGATGAACTACCACATGTTCTCTGGGCCATTAGGACGACTGAAAAAGGGGCGACTGGAGAAACTCCATTCCTCCTAACTTACGGTGCGGAAGCTGTTCTTCCAATAGAACACTACAAGCCGACTCTTTGAGTAATGCTATATGACGAAGAGGCAAACTGGGAAGCCATGCGCCTGGCATTAGACTCACTTCCTGAAAAGAGGGGCAATGCTGTCTTGCGCCATGAGATCTATCGCCTGAGAATGACTAGATCATACAACAAAAAAGTACACAGGCGTCCACTCAAAGTAGGGGACTTTGTACTTAGAAAAATGGAAGCAGTTGGTAGGGCTAATGAGTCTGGAAAACTAACTCCCAACTGGGAAGGGCCCTACCGAATCTATGAGGAAGTCAGGGACAGTACCTACCGTCTGGAAACACCAGACGGACAACCGTTGCCTCGAACTTGGAATGTAAATAATCTTAAAAAATATTTCTTTTGAATGATGTAAAGTAAAGAGCTACTTAATAAAAGTTTGCACTTACTATTCAATTTTGTATTACGAGGGCATGTCGTCTGTACCTTTACAGTCGGCTACTCTCCATTGAGTTTTACACTCTATCTTCAGAGGGGCATGCCGTCTGTACCTTTACAGTCGGCTACTCTCCATTGAGTATTTCACTCACAATAGGGGCATGTCGCCTGGGCATATAGTCGGCTACTCTCCATAAGAAGATGGCCGACTGGTTCCAAGCACATAGCCACCCCCCTAATACTTAGCTAAAAAGATTAGGGCCTGGCCGACCCTGTGCCTAACAGGCGGCTACCCTTCTTTTACTTAGCACCTACGTTCACCAAGAACTTACCAAGGCCACAGGCCGAATGATCAGACCAGGCGCCAAGCCAACTGATCAATCTACAAA